>NC_092737.1:33180028-33195028 GCF_047496885.1 Scyliorhinus torazame | reverse complement strand
CATACGCACGCTCCCACCATCTCCTCTCACACACTCACTCATCCTCGCTATCAAGCGTGCACACGCATGCACAGGGCCCCCCACCCTGCTTGGCCCGCTCCTGACGCTGTGCAAAGTGTCTTGTTTGGAACGGAAGATTCTGGAGCTGGGAGATAAGCCGGAATTCTTTGACTCAGCGCTAGCTGCCGCCTCTGAGATGACGTTCATCGCTGTCACTCTGCCCGCTCGCCCGTGTGCGCCCGAGTGGCATCGGACGTGGGGAGAGAGGCGAAGCGTGTCCTCGAACCATCTCCTGCAGCAGGAGACTGACCCCCCCCACCCCCCCCGGGGGAGCTGTTGGGGGAGTGCTCGCTCACTCCGGGTTTATCTGGTAAGGCCGCCCGTTCGTCGCCTGTGCCGGGTGAGTTATTGTCAGTGATTCGCGACAGGGTGACACTTCCGTCGATAAGCCCGGGGCTCTGACCTGCATTTCCTGGAATGTATTTCACCTCACGGGCAATGGGGGGGGTTCGGTCAATCTGCACACAGCGAGGTCCCAGAAGGCAACCAATTTAATCGGTTTTATCTCCGCGCCGTTAGTTGGGGGATAACTATTGGCCGTAAGGCACCGGGGAGATGATCAGCTGAGGTCACCCCTTGCGTGGGTTACATCCAATGGGAATCCTCCCCGAATCTAGGTGATTGTTCTCGATCACCGCCCAGGCGATGGGCCCCAAGGTCCTTTTCGGTGCTGTAGACCCCCTCTGCTGGCCTGCAGAATAGCGGCTGTGCGGTCCATTCGCGCAGCAACCTCTGCAAGAAGATTAAGAAAGAAAGAACATTGCTGGGAAGAGCGAGCGTGTCCTCTGTGCAGATCCAATGGGCCGAATGGCCTCCTTCTGCACTGTAGGGATTCTGTGGATTCGAACCTCGAGGAATTTGAATTGATGTCTATCGCCATAGCTGGTCATTGACTTCAGGAAGCAAAGTACTGGACACACCCCTGTCAGCATCAACGGGACCGAGGTGGAGATGGTTAGCAGTTTCAAATTCCTAGGGGTGCACATCTCCAAAAATCTGTCCTGGTCCACCCACGTCGACGCTACCACCAAGAAAGCACAACAGCGCCTATACTTCCTCAGGAAACTAAGGAAATTCGGCATGTCCACATTAACTCTTACCAACTTTTACAGATGCACCATAGAAAGCATCCTATCGGGCTGCATCACAGCCTGGTATGGCAACTGCTCGGCCCAGGACCGCAAGAAACTTCAGAGAGTCGTGAACACCGCCCAGTCCATCACACGAACCCACCTCCCATCCATTGACTCCATCTACACCTCCCGCTGCCTGGGGAAAGCGGGCAGTATAATCAAAGACCCCTCCCACCCGGCTTACTCACTCTTCCAACTTCTTCCATCGGGCGCGAGATACAGAAGTCTGAGAACACGCACAAACAGACTCAAAAACAGCTTCTTCCCCGCTGTCACCAGACTCCTAAATGACCGTCTTATGGACTGACCTCACCCTGTATGCTTCATCCGATGCCGGTGTCTATGTAGTTACATTGTGTATATATCGTATGTCCTATGCTTTTCATGTACGGAACGATCTGCCTGGACTGTACGCCAAACAATACTTTTCACGGTACCTCGGTACACGTGACAATAAATCAAATCCAAAATTATCTCTGATGGCGTGCGTCTGTTTGGGCCATGATTAGAATGTGAGGCACCCAGATTTTCCTCTTCGTGCCTGTCCGGACATCCTTACTGGTGGGAGGGCATTTCTGATGTCAGGTGATGCCTTGTGCAGTCAAATAGGCGATCGGATTGTTCCCCGGGTGTGGGTTGCGCTTGGTAAAGCTGCCATTTACTGCCCCACTCAGTTCTCCCTGAGAGAGGTTTATGTCCGACCCGACGCAGTCTCTCCCAGGATGCGCTTGGCTCCGAGATGGTGCAGCAACATTGCATCATCTCCCAGTCAGGATGTTGTGTGATTTGTAAACTCATCCGGAAAGGGATAATGTTGTCATTGCTCCCTCACTCCCCATCTCTGTAACTTCCTCCACTCCCTACACCCCTCCCTGTCTCTATAAACCTCCTCCAGTCCCTACACCCTTCCCTATCTCTGTAACTTCCTCCACTCCCTACACCCCTCCCTATCTCTGAAACCTCCTCCAGCCCCTACACACTCTCCCTATCTCTGTAACCTCCTCCAGCCCCTACAACCCTCCCTATCTCTGTAACCTCCTCCAGCCCCTACACCCCTCCCTATCTCTGTAACCTCCTCCAGCCCCTACACCCCTCCCTATCTCTGTAACCTCCTCCAGACCCTACACCCCTCCCTATCACTGTAACCTCCTCCAGCCCCTACAACCCTCCCTATCTCTGTAACCTCCTCCAGCCCCTACACCCCTCCCTATCTCTGTAACCTCCTCCAGCCCCTACACCCCTCCCTATCTCTGTAACCTCCTCCAGTCCCTACACCCCTCCCTATCTCTGTAACCTCCTCCAGCCCTGACACCCCTCCCTATCTCTGTAACCTCCTCCAGCCCCACACCCCCTCCCTATCTCTGTAACCTCCTCCAGTCCCTACACCCCTCCCTATCTCTGTAACCTCCTCCAGCCCTGACACCCCTCCCTATCTCTGTAACCTCCTCCAGCCCCACACCCCCTCCCTATCTCTGTAACCTCCTCCAGCCCCTACAACCCTCCCTATCTCTGTAACCTCCTCCAGCCCCTACACCGCTCCCTATCTCTGTAACCTCCTCCAGACCCTACACCCCTCCCTATCTCTGTAACCTCCTCCAGCCCTGACACCCCTCCCTATCTCTGTAACCTCCTCCAGCCCCACACCCCCTCCCTATCTCTGTAACCTCCTCCAGCCCCTACACCCCTCCCTATCTCTGTAACCTCCTCCAGCCCTGACACCCCTCCCTATCTCTGTAACCTCCTCCAGCCCCACACCCCCTCCCTATCTCTGTAACCTCCTCCAGCCCCTACAACCCTCCCTATCTCTGTAACCTCCTCCAGCCCCTACACCGCTCCCTATCTCTGTAACCTCCTCCAGACCCTACACCCCTCCCTATCTCTGTAACCTCCTCCAGCCCTGACACCCCTCCCTATCTCTGTAACCTCCTCCAGCCCCACACCCCCTCCCTATCTCTGTAACCTCCTCCAGCCCCTACACCCCTCCCTATCTCTGTAACCTCCTCCAGACCCTACACCCCTCCCTATCTCTGTAACCTCCTCCAGCCCCTACACCCCTCCCTATCTCTGTAACCCCCTCCAGCCCCCCTACACCCCTCCCTATCCCTGTAACCTCCCCCTGAACCCTCCGGGATCTCTGCGCTCCTCCAATTCCGGCCTCTCACAGAATCCCCCCCCCATTCCATCACTCTGCACGTGACTGCCGTCCCTTCAGCTCCCCAGGGGGCCCCAGCTCTGGAATTCCCTCCCTAAACCTGTCCTCCTCCCTCTCACTGACTTGCTCTCTCTCTCACTCTCTGTCTGTCTCTCCCTCCCTCCCCCACATTCCCTCCCTCCCTCCCCCTCCCTCGCGTCCCCCGCTCTCCCTCACTCCCCCTCTCTCCCACCCCTCTCCATCCCTCCCCCTCCCTCCGTCGCCCTCTCTCCCTCCATACCCCGCTCTCTCCCTCCCTCTCCGTCACCCTCTCCGTCCATCCCTCCCTCCATTCCTCCCTCCATCCCCCTTCATCCCCCTCTCTCCCTCCCTCCCCCTCTCCCTCCATCCCTCTCTCTCCCTCCCTCCCCCTCTCCCTCCATCCCTCCCTCTCTCCCCCCTCCCTTCCTCCCCCTCTCTCCCTCCCACCCCCTCTCTCCCTCCCACCGCCTCTCTCCCTCCCCCCTCTCCCTCCTGCCTCCTCTCCCTCCTGCCCCCTCTCCCTCCTGCCCCCTCTCTCCCTCCCCCTCTCTCCCTCCCTGCCCTCTCTCCCTCCCACCCCCTCTCTCCCTCCCACCGCCTCTCTCCCTCCCCCCTCTCCCTCCTGCCTCCTCTCCCTCCTGCCCCCTCTCCCTCCTGCCCCCTCTCTCCCTCCCCCTCTCTCCCTCCCTGCCCTCTCTCCCTCCATCCCCCCTCTCTCTCTCCATCCCTTCCTCTGTCCCTTCCTCCCTCCCCTCTCGCCCTCCCTCCCCTCTCGCCCTCCCTCCCCTCTCGCCCTCCCTACCCTCTCTCCCTCCATCCCTCCTTTCATCTCTCCCCCCTCCCTCGCTCCCACCCCCTATCTCCCCCTCCCCCCTGCCTCCCCCTCCCTCCCTGCCTCCCCCTCCCTCCCTGCCTCCCCCTCCCTCCCTCTCTGCCTCCTTGTATCCCTCCTTCCCCCTCTCTCTCGCTCTCTGCTCGCTCTCTCTCTCTGTCTCTCCCTTCCTCCTCCGCTCCATCCTCCTCTCCCACTCTCTTTCCCTCTCTCTCCCTCCCTCCCTCTCTCCCTCCCTCCCGCTCTCCCTCCCTCCCTCTCTCCCTTCCTCCCTCTCTCCCTTCCTCTTGCTATCTCTGTCTTCCTCGCTCTCCCTCCCTCCGTCATCTTTTAAGAAGTCTGAAACCCCTCACACCACCTTAGGTAACCGTGCCGTGAAGTAGCTGGGGTGTTTTTCTGTTAAAGGTGCTATATCAATGCCGATTGTCGTTGCCGCTATCCCCCTCAATGGCAGAGTTTCGGAGCTGGGAGCTGCTCTTTAGGACGGTCCTGCGGAGCCTTCAGTAAACTGTCATCAACATAACAGCAATCGGCAAGAACCTGCGGACACTGGGGACTGACACAGGGCTACGGGGAGAGAGAGGGAGAGACACGGAGAGGGAGTGAGAGAGTGAGACACAGAGAGGGGCAGAGAAAGGGGGAGAGAGAGTCAGTCGGGGAAGAGGGTGTCGGGCGGTCAGAGAGGGACAGTTGGAAAGTGGGAGGGAGAAGGGCTCAGTGGACAGCGGGGAGAGAGAACGATTAGGTGATGGGTTATCTGGGAGTGGGATAAATCCAGCAATGGGTTAACTGAGCTGGATAAATGCAGCTCAGAGTGGAATCGACCTGCTCTGGGTGTTGGGACTGACGGTTAAATGTTTGGGGGTTGGGACTGACGGTTAAATGTTTGGGGGTTGGGGCTGACGGTTAAATGTTTGGGGGTTGGGGCTGACGGGGTTAAATGTTTGGGGGTTGGGGCTGACGGGGTTAAATGTTTGGGGGTTGGGGCTGACGGTTAAATGTTTGGGGGTTGGGGCTGACGGGGTTAAATGTTTGGGGGTTGGGGCTGACGGGGTTAAATGTTTGGGGGTTGGGGCTGACGGGGTTAAATGTTTGGGGGTTGGGGCTGACGGGGTTAAATGTTTGGGGGTTGGGGCTGACGGGGTTAAATGTTTGGGGGTTGGGGCTGACAGGGTTAAATGTTTGGGGGTTGGGGCTGACGGTTAAATGTTTGGGTGTTGGGGCTGACGGTTAAATGTTTGGGGGTTGGGGCTGACGGGGTTAAATGTTTGGGGGTTGGGGCTGACGGGGTTAAATGTTTGGGGGTTGGGGCTGACGGTTAAATGTTTGGGGGTTGTGACTGACGGTTAAATGTTTGGGGGTTGGGGCTGACGGGGTTAAATGTTTGGGGGTTGGGGCTGACGGGGTTAAATGTTTGGGGGTTGGGACTGACGGTTAAATGTTTGGGGGTTGGGGCTGACGGGGTTAAATGTTTGGGGGTTGGGGCTGACGGGGTTAAATGTTTGGGGGTTGGGGCTGACGGTTAAATGTTTGGGGGTTGGGGCTGACGGGGTTAAATGTTTGGGGGTTGGGGCTGACGGTTAAATGTTTGGGGGTTGGGGCTGACGGGGTTAAATGTTTGGGGCTTGAGACTGACGGTTAAATGTTTGGGGGTTGGGGCTGACGGGGTTAAATGTTTGGGGGTTGGGGCTGACGGTTAAATGTTTGGGGGTTGGGGCTGACGGGGTTAAATGTTTGGGGGTTGGGACTGACGGTTAAATGTTTGGGGGTTGGGGCTGACGGGGTTAAATGTTTGGGGGTTGGGACTGACGGTTAAATGTTTGGGGGTTGGGACTGACGGTTAAATGTTTGGGGGTTGGGGCTGACGGGGTTAAATGTTTGGGGGTTGGGGCTGACGGGGTTAAATGTTTGGGGGTTGGGGCTGACGGGGTTAAATGTTTGGGGGTTGGGGCTGACGGTTAAATGTTTGGGGGTTGGGGCTGACGGGGTTAAATGTTTGGGGGTTGGGACTGACGGTTAAATGTTTGGGGGTTGGGACTGACGGTTAAATGTTTGGGGGTTGGGACTGACGGTTAAATGTTTGGGGGTTGGGACTGACGGTTAAATGTTTGGGTGTTGGGGCTGACGGTTAAATGTTTGGGGGTTGGGACTGACGGTTAAATGTTTGGGGGTTGGGGCTGACGGGGTTAAATGTTTGGGGGTTGGGGCTGACGGGGTTAAATGTTTGGGGGTTGGGGCTGACGGTTAAATGTTTGGGGGTTGGGACTGACGGTTAAATGTTTGGGGGTTGGGGCTGACGGTTAAATGTTTGGGGGTTGGGGCTGACGGTTAAATGTTTGGGTGTTGGGGCTGACGGTTAAATGTTTGGGGGTTGGGGCTGACGGGGTTAAATGTTTGGGGGTTGGGGCTGACGGGGTTAAATGTTTGGGGGTTGGGGCTGACGGTTAAATGTTTGGGGGTTGGGGCTGACGGTTAAATGTTTGGGGGTTGGGGCTGACGGGGTTAAATGTTTGGGGGTTGGGGCTGACGGGGTTAAATGTTTGGGGGTTGGGGCTGACGGTTAAATGTTTGGGGGTTGGGGCTGACGGGGTTAAATGTTTGGGGGTTGGGGCTGACGGGGTTAAATGTTTGGGGGTTGGGGCTGACGGGGTTAAATGTTTGGGTGTTGGGGCTGACGGGGTTAAATGTTTGGGGGTTGGGGCTGACGGTTAAATGTTTGGGGGTTGGGGCTGACGGGGTTAAATGTTTGGGGGTTGGGGCTGACGGGGTTAAATGTTTGGGGGTTGGGGCTGACGGTTAAATGTTTGGGGGTTGGGACTGACGGTTAAATGTTTGGGGGTTGGGGCTGACGGGGTTAAATGTTTGGGGGTTGGGGCTGACGGTTAAATGTTTGGGGGTTGGGGCTGACGGGGTTAAATGTTTGGGGGTTGGGACTGACGGTTAAATGTTTGGGGGTTGGGGCTGACGGGGTTAAATGTTTGGGGGTTGGGGCTGACGGGGTTAAATGTTTGGGGGTTGGGGCTGACGGGGTTAAATGGTTGGGGGTTGGGGCTGACGGTTAAATGTTTGGGGGTTGGGGCTGACGGTTAAATGTTTGGGGGTTGGGGCTGACGGGGTTAAATGTTTGGGGGTTGGGGCTGACGGTTAAATGTTTGGGGGTTGGGACTGACGGTTAAATGTTTGGGGGTTGGGGCTGACGGGGTTAAATGTTTGGGGGTTGGGGCTGACGGGGTTAAATGTTTGGGGGTTGGGGCTGACGGGGTTAAATGTTTGGGGGTTGGGGCTGACGGTTAAATGTTTGGGGGTTGGGGCTGACGGGGTTAAATGTTTGGGGGTTGGGGCTGACGGTTAAATGTTTGGGGGTTGGGGCTGACGGGGTTAAATGTTTGGGGGTTGGGGCTGACGGGGTTAAATGTTTGGGGGTTGGGGCTGACGGTTAAATGTTTGGGGGTTGGGACTGACGGTTAAATGTTTGGGGGTTGGGGCTGACGGTTAAATGTTTGGGGGTTGGGGCTGACGGTTAAATGTTTGGGTGTTGGGGCTGACGGTTAAATGTTTGGGGGTTGGGGCTGACGGGGTTAAATGTTTGGGGGTTGGGGCTGACGGGGTTAAATGTTTGGGGGTTGGGGCTGACGGTTAAATGTTTGGGGGTTGGGGCTGACGGTTAAATGTTTGGGGGTTGGGGCTGACGGGGTTAAATGTTTGGGGGTTGGGGCTGACGGGGTTAAATGTTTGGGGGTTGGGGCTGACGGTTAAATGTTTGGGGGTTGGGGCTGACGGGGTTAAATGTTTGGGGGTTGGGGCTGACGGGGTTAAATGTTTGGGGGTTGGGGCTGACGGGGTTAAATGTTTGGGTGTTGGGGCTGACGGGGTTAAATGTTTGGGGGTTGGGGCTGACGGTTAAATGTTTGGGGGTTGGGGCTGACGGGGTTAAATGTTTGGGGGTTGGGGCTGACGGGGTTAAATGTTTGGGGGTTGGGGCTGACGGGGTTAAATGTTTGGGGGTTGGGGCTGACGGTTAAATGTTTGGGGGTTGGGACTGACGGTTAAATGTTTGGGGGTTGGGGCTGACGGGGTTAAATGTTTGGGGGTTGGGGCTGACGGTTAAATGTTTGGGGGTTGGGGCTGACGGGGTTAAATGTTTGGGGGTTGGGACTGACGGTTAAATGTTTGGGGGTTGGGGCTGACGGGGTTAAATGTTTGGGGGTTGGGGCTGACGGGGTTAAATGTTTGGGGGTTGGGGCTGACGGGGTTAAATGGTTGGGGGTTGGGGCTGACGGTTAAATGTTTGGGGGTTGGGGCTGACGGTTAAATGTTTGGGGGTTGGGGCTGACGGGGTTAAATGTTTGGGGGTTGGGGCTGACGGTTAAATGTTTGGGGGTTGGGACTGACGGTTAAATGTTTGGGGGTTGGGGCTGACGGGGTTAAATGTTTGGGGGTTGGGGCTGACGGGGTTAAATGTTTGGGGGTTGGGGCTGACGGGGTTAAATGTTTGGTGGTTGGGGCTGACGGTTAAATGTTTGGGGGTTGGGGCTGACGGGGTTAAATGTTTGGGGGTTGGGGCTGACGGTTAAATGTTTGGGGGTTGGGGCTGACGGGGTTAAATGTTTGGGGGTTGGGGCTGACGGGGTTAAATGTTTGGGTGTTGGGGCTGACGGGGTTAAATGTTTGGGTGTTGGGGCTGACGGGGTTAAATGTTTGGGGGTTGGGGCTGACGGGGTTAAATGTTTGGGTGTTGGGGCTGACGGTTAAATGTTTGGGGGTTGGGGCTGACGGTTAAATGTTTGGGGGTTGGGGCTGACGGGGTTAAATGTTTGGGGGTTGGGGCTGACGGTTAAATGTTTGGGGGTTGGGGCTGACGGGGTTAAATGTTTGGGGGTTGGGGCTGACGGGGTTAAATGTTTGGGTGTTGGGGCTGACGGGGTTAAATGTTTGGGGGTTGGGGCTGACGGTTAAATGTTTGGGGGTTGGGGCTGACGGGGTTAAATGTTTGGGGGTTGGGGCTGACGGTTAAATGTTTGGGGGTTGGGACTGACGGTTAAATGTTTGGGGGTTGGGGCTGACGGTTAAATGTTTGGGGGTTGGGGCTGACGGTTAAATGTTTGGGGGTTGGGGCTGACGGTTAAATGTTTGGGGGTTGGGGCTGACGGGGTTAAATGTTTGGGGGTTGGGGCTGACGGGGTTAAATGTTTGGGGGTTGGGGCTGACGGTTAAATGTTTGGGGGTTGGGGCTGACGGTTAAATGTTTGGGGGTTGGGGCTGACGGTTAAATGTTTGGGGGTTGGGGCTGACGGGGTTAAATGTTTGGGGGTTGGGGCTGACGGTTAAATGTTTGGGGGTTGGGGCTGACGGTTAAATGTTTGGGGGTTGGGGCTGACGGTTAAATGTTTGGGTGTTGGGACTGACGGTTAAATGTTTGGGGGTTGGGGCTGACGGGGTTAAATGTTTGGGGGTTGGGACTTACGGTTAAATGTTTGGGGGTTGGGGCTGACGGGGTTAAATGTTTGGGGGTTGGGGCTGACGGGGTTAAATGTTTGGGGGTTGGGGCTGACGGGGTTAAATGTTTGGGGGTTGGGGCTGACGGTTAAATGTTTGGGGGTTGGGGCTGACGGGGTTAAATGTTTGGGGGTTGGGGCTGACGGGGTTAAATGTTTGGGGGTTGGGGCTGACGGGGTTAAATGTTTGGGTGTTGGGGCTGACGGGGTTAAATGTTTGGGGGTTGGGGCTGACGGGGTTAAATGTTTGGGGGTTGGGGCTGACGGGGTTAAATGTTTGGAGGTTGGGGCTGACGGTTAAATGTTTGGGGGTTGGGGCTGACGGTTAAATGTTTGGGGGTTGGGGCTGACGGTTAAATGTTTGGGGGTTGGGGCTGACGGGGTTAAATGTTTGGGGGTTGGGGCTGACGGTTAAATGTTTGGGGGTTGGGGCTGACGGGGTTAAATGTTTGGGGGTTGGGGCTGACGGGGTTAAATGTTTGGGGGTTGGGGCTGACGGTTAAATGTTTGGGGGTTGGGGCTGACGGGGTTAAATGTTTGGGGGTTGGGGCTGACGGTTAAATGTTTGGGGGTTGGGGCTGACGGGGTTAAATGTTTGGGGGTTGGGGCTGACGGGGTTAAATGTTTGGGGGTTGGGGCTGACGGGGTTAAATGTTTGGGGGTTGGGGCTGACGGTTAAATGTTTGGGGGTTGGGGCTGACGGTTAAATGTTTGGGGGTTGGGGCTGACGGGGTTAAATGTTTGGGGGTTGGGGCTGACGGGGTTAAATGTTTGGGGGTTGGGGCTGACGGTTAAATGTTTGGGGGTTGGGACTGACGGTTAAATGTTTGGGGGTTGGGACTGACGGTTAAATGTTTGGGGGTTGGGGCTCACGGGGTTAAATGTTTGGGGGTTGGGGCTGACGGGGTTAAATGTTTGGGGGTTGGGGCTGACGGGGTTAAATGTTTGGGGGTTGGGGCTGACGGTTAAATGTTTGGGGGTTGGGGCTGACGGTTAAATGTTTGGGGGTTGGGACTGACGGTTAAATGTTTGGGGGTTGGGGCTGACGGTTAAATGTTTGGGGGTTGGGACTGACGGTTAAATGTTTGGGGGTTGGGACTGACGGTTAAATGTTTGGGGGTTGGGGCTGACGGGGTTAAATGTTTGGGGGTTGGGACTGACGGTTAAATGTTTGGGGGTTGGGGCTGACGGGGTTAAATGTTTGGGGGTTGGGGCTGACGGTTAAATGTTTGGGGGTTGGGGCTGACGGGGTTAAATGTTTGGGGGTTGGGGCTGACGGGGTTAAATGTTTGGGGGTTGGGGCTGACGGGGTTAAATGTTTGGGGGTTGGGGCTGACGGGGTTAAATGTTTGGGGGTTGGGGCTGACGGGGTTAAATGTTTGGGGGTTGGGGCTGACGGTTAAATGTTTGGGGGTTGGGGCTGACGGTTAAATGTTTGGGGGTTGGGGCTGACGGGGTTAAATGTTTGGGGGTTGGGGCTGACGGGGTTAAATGTTTGGGGGTTGGGGCTGACGGTTAAATGTTTGGGGGTTGGGGCTGACGGTTAAATGTTTGGGGGTTGAGGCTGACGGGGTTAAATGTTTGGGGGTTGGGACTGACGGTTAAATGTTTGGGGGTTGGGGCTGACGGGGTTAAATGTTTGGGGGTTGGGGCTGACGGTTAAATGTTTGGGGGTTGGGGCTGACGGGGTTAAATGTTTGGGGGTTGGGGCTGACGGGGTTAAATGTTTGGGGGTTGGGGCTGACGGGGTTAAATGTTTGGGGGTTGGGGCTGACGGTTAAATGTTTGGGGGTTGGGGCTGACGGTTAAATGTTTGGGGGTTGGGGCTGACGGTTAAATGTTTGGGGGTTGGGCCTGACGGGGTTAAATGTTTGGGTGTTGGGGCTGACGGGGTTAAATGTTTGGGGGTTGGGACTGACGGTTAAATGTTTGGGGGTTGGGGCTGACGGTTAAATGTTTGGGTGTTGGGACTGACGGTTAAATGTTTGGGGGTTGGGGCTGACAGGGTTAAATGTTTGGGGGTTGGGGCTGACGGTTAAATGTTTGGGGGTTGGGGCTGACGGTTAAATGTTTGGGGGTTGGGGGCTGACGGGGTTAAATGTTTGGGTGTTGGGGCTGACGGGGTTAAATGTTTGGGTGTTGGGGCTGACGGGGTTAAATGTTTGGGGGTTGGGGCTGACGGTTAAATGTTTGGGGGTTGGGGCTGACGGTTAAATGTTTGGGGGTTGGGGCTGACAGGGTTAAATGTTTGGGGGTTGGGGCTGACGGGGTTAAATGTTTGGGGGTTGGGGCTGACGGGGTTAAATGTTTGGGGGTTGGGGCTGACAGGGTTAAATGTTTGGGGGTTGGGGCTGACGGGGTTAAATGTTTGGGGGTTGGGGCTGACGGTTAAATGTTTGGGGGTTGGGACTGACGGTTAAATGTTTGGGGGTTGGGACTGACGGTTAAATGTTTGGGGGTTGGGGCTGACGGGGTTAAATGTTTGGGGGTTGGGGCTGACCTCCAGCGATTAATCCGGCCGATTCCAGCCACAGATCGTTGCTTCACATTTGAGCAGACTGGCGTGGGCGAGGAGTCAGGACGCAGCCTCCGCCCAGACCCCTCCGCGAGACCCCATCCTGGCTTACCCGGTCTCGGGGCTAACCCCCTGTTAGACCCCCCCCCCCCCGGCACCGTCCGGACTCTGGGCTCACCCCCTGTTAGACGCCCCCCCCCCCGGCACCGTCCGGACTCTGGGCTCACCCCCTGTTAGACCCCCCCCCCGGCACCGTCCGGACTCTGGGCTCACCCCCTGTTAGACGCCCCCCCCCCCCCGGCACCGTCCGGACTCTGGGCTCACCCCCTGTTAGACCCCCCCCCCGGCACCGTCCGGACTCTGGGCTCACCCCCTGTTAGCCCCCCCCCCCCCGTACCGTCCGGACTCTGGGCTCACCCCCTGTTAGCCCCCCCCCCCGTACCGTCCGGACTCTGGGCTCACCCCCTGTTAGCCCCCCCCCCCCGTACCGTCCGGACTCTGGGCTCACCCCCTGTTAGACCCATCCCCCCGGTATTGTCTGTTTCTCTTTATCTCTCTTTCCATCTACCCTTCTCCCTGCCCCCTCCCCTCTTCCCCCCCTTCCCCTCCTCTTCCCCCTCTCTCTCCAACACCGTATACACCTTCCTCTCTCCCCTTCCACCTCTCTCTCTCTCCCTCCACCTCTCTCTCTCTCTCTCTCCCTCCACCTCTCTCTCTCTCTCTCTCTCTCTCTCCCTCCACCTCTCTGTCTCTCTTTCTCTCCCGCTCTCTCCCTCCATCACTCCCCAGGTTGCGGGGTTATGGGGATCAGGCGGGGGAGTGGGCCTAGGTAGGGGTGCGCCGAACGGCCTCCTTCTGCAGTGTGGGAAATCTCGGCGGGGGGAGAGGTGATGATCCCACTGCTGGCATTGCTGCCTATGGGATCTTGCTGTGTAGGTTGGCGACGACATTGCAGTAGTGGTTCGGCGCTCGGCAGAAAGCCAGGGTGCGATTCCCAGGGCGGACGAGGTGAGAGACGGGGTGAAGATGGTGGGGGTAGGCTGCCTCCCCGCGTGAGCACGCCCACATACTGCAGTGTGTGCGAGCTGCGTCTGGCATTCGGAATTGCGGTCGGGGAGATTTGAGAGTCAGATTAAGTGCATGAATTAAGATGATGAGTGTGATTGACAGGAAACGGCAGCGTTTATTAATACAGAGAGTCTGTGGAGGGAATTACAGAACGGAGAGTGTGCCTCACGTCTCTTTATCAGTGAGGCCCCAACGCATCCGAATGGGACGTTGAGCATTCACTCCCCCCCCCCGCCCCCGACGGCACAGTGGCAGCCGTGTGTCCCGTCTACAAGATGCACTGCAGCGACTCACCAAGGCTCCTCAGGCAGCACCTTCCAAACCCACCACCTCTACCATCTAGAAGGACAAGAGCAGCAGATACCTGGGAACCCCACCACCTGGAGGTTCCCCTCCGAGTCACTCCACACCCCGACTGGGAAATATATCGGCCGCTCCTTCACTGTCGCCGGGGCAACACCCTCCCTAACAGCACAGTGAGTGTACCTACACCACACGGACTGCAGCGGGTTCAAGAAGGTGGCTCCACCCTCACCTTCTCCAGGGGCAATCAGGGGTGGGGAATAAACGCTGGGCCCGGCCAGCGACACACACATCCAGTGACTGACTGAATGAATAAATAAAGATGGAGGCCCACTCCCCCCCCCCCCCCCCCCCCCCCAGCAGACTGACTGGGGTCAGCGGTTAACCCCAGCAGACTGACCGGGGTCAGGGGTTAACCCCAGCAGACTGACCGGGATCTGGGGTTAACCCCAGCAGACTGACTGGGGACAGCGGTTAACCCCAGCAGACTGACCGGGGTCAGGGGTTAACCCCAGCAGACTGACCGGGATCAGGGGTTAACCCCAGCAGACTGACTGGGATCAGGGGTTAACCCCAGCAGAGTGACCGGGGTCAGGGGTTAACCCCAGCAGACTGACTGGGGACAGCGGTTAACCCCAGCAGACTGACCGGGGTCAGGGGTTAACCCCAGCAGACTGGACCGGGGTCAGGGGTTAACCCCAGCAGACTGACCGGGATCAGGGGTTAACCCCAGCAGACTGACTGGGTTCAGCGGTTAATCCCAGCAGACTGACTGGGATCAGGGGTTCACTCCAGCAGACTGACTGGGATCAGGGGTTCACTCCAGCAGACTGACTGGGATCAGGGGTTCACTCCAGCAGACTGACTGGGATCAGGGGTTAACCCCAGCAGACTGACTGGGATCAGGGGTTCACTCCAGCAGACTGACTGGGATCAGGGGTTCACTCCAGCAGACTGACTGGGATCAGGGGTTAACCCCAGCAGACTGACTGGGTTCAGCGGTTAATCCCAGCAGAGTGACTGGGATCAGGGGTTCACTCCAGCAGACTGACCGGGATCAGGGGTTAACTCCAGCAGACTGACTGGGATCAGGGGTTAACCCCAGCAGACTGACTGGGATCAGGGGTTAACTCCAGCAGACTGACTGGGATCAGGGGTTCACTCCAGCAGACTGACTGGGATCAGCGGTTAATCCCAGCAGACTGACTGGGATCAGGGGTTCACGCCAGCAGACTGACTGGGTTCAGCGGTTAATCCCAGCAGACTGACTGGGATCAGGGGTTAACCCCAGCAGACTGACTGGGATCAGGGGTTAACCCCAGCAGACTGACTGGGTTCAGCGGTTAATCCCAGCAGACTGACTGGGATCAGGGGTTCACTCCAGCAGACTGACTGGGATCAGGGGTTCACTCCAGCAGACT